>NC_139217.1:42615992-42650992 GCF_055691185.1 Crinia signifera
TGACAATGAAAAAGGTTGACATGAGTTTTTGAAGATTTATTTTTAATTTTTTTAATTTTTTCATATTCATTGTCATGTGTCGACATGGACACCAATGAAGTGGCACACTTATGTCAACATTTACATGTGTTGACCTTTCTGTGTTGATTTTTTCTTGTGGCGATTCACGTCACACCCCCCGCAACCCCCCCTCCTGCGATTCGCGGCACCCCCCGTGACCCCCACCTCCCGCAATTCGCGGCAACCCCCCACCGGAACCCCTGTGAACCCCGCCCTCCCGCGATTCGCGGCACCCACCCCCGCGACCCCCCCTCCCGCAATTCGCGGCACCCCCCGTGATTCGCGGCAGCTCCAGAATTAAATTGCACATGGAAAACACTGACATGGCTATGGTCGACAATGAAAAAGGTTGACATGAGTTTTTGAAGTTTTTTTGTCATTTTTTGAATATTTTCATATTCATTCTCATGTGTCGACATGGACACCAATGAAGTGCCACACTTATGTCAACATTTACATGTGTTGACCTTTCTGTGTTGATTTTTTTCTTGTGGCGATTCGCGTCACACCCCCCGCAACCCCCCCTCCGGCGATTCGCGGCACCCCCCCGCGACCCCCCCCCTCCCGCAATTCGCGGCAACCCCCCACCGGAACCCCCATGAACCCCGCTCTCCCGCGATTCGCGGCACCCACCCCCGCAACCCCCCCTCCCGCATATCGCGGCACCCCCCGCGATTCGCAGCAGCCCCAGGATTAAATGGCACATGCAAAACACTGGCACGGCTATGGTCGACAATGAAAAAGGTTGACATGAGTTTTTGAAGATTTATTTCATTTTTTGAATGTTTTGATATTCATTGTCAAGTGTCAACATGGACACCAATGAAGTGGCACACTTATGTCAACATTTACATGTGTTGACCTTTCTGTGTTGAGTTTTTCTTGTGGCGATTCGCGGCACCCAACCCCGCGACCCCCCCCTCCCGCAATTCGCGGCACCCCCCGTGATTCGCAGCAGCTCCAGAATTAAATTGCACATGGAAAACACTGACATGGCTATGGTCGACAATGAAAAAGGTTGACATGAGTTTTTGAAGTTTTTTTTTCATTTTTTGAATGTTTTCATATTCATTCTCATGTGTCGACATGGACACCAATGAAGTGCCACACTTATGTCAACATTTACATGTGTTGACCTTTCTGTGTTGATTTTTTCGTGTGGCGATTCGCGTCACACCCCCCCACCCCCCCGCAACCCCCACTCCCGCGATTCACGGCACACACACACCCCCCCGCGATTCTCGGCACCCCACCCCGTGACCCCCCCTCCCGTGATTCACGGCACATCCCCCGCGACCCCCCCTACCATGATTCGCCGCAACCCCCGCCCCCGTAACCCCCCTCCCGCGATTTGCGGCAACCCACCCCGCGACCCCCCTCCCGCGATTCTCTGCAATCCCTCCCCTCCCGCGATTCGCAGCATCCACCCCCCCCACAACCCCCCCCCTCCTGCAATTCGCGGCACCCCCCGCGAATCCCCCTCCTGCAATTCGCGGCACCCTCCGCGACCCCCCCTCCCGCGATTCGCGGACACCTAAGTTGCAATACAGGGCATCTTTCATACAATTCTAACCATATTTCTCATATACAAACGTTCACAAATTAAGGGGGCGCAGCCCCTTACGACGGTGTGAAGAGCGCCCGTAGGGCGCGATGAATCACCTAGTACAATAGTAATAAATGAGAAATTACAATATGCCTTTGAAATAAAAAACGAAGAATGAAAGCACCATAAAAAGTGATGATATACTGTACTATTGTAAAAATGGATATAAGATTTGTGTAAAAATAACTAAACCAAAGCAGAGAATAGTATATACCTGTAACACAGACTGAGGAAGGAGGTTTTTGTACAAATCTGTATCAGTGTATAAATCTATAATAGTGAAAAACTTTTTCCAGGTTTACAGATATATGAGAACCGGCCCTAAGCTTAGGCAAACTAGGCAAATGCCTAGGGCATCAGTCATTTCTAGCCTAGGGCCGGATCAGCAGTTTTGCAGGGACGCATCTGCCACGGACCTGGTCCCCTGCTCCCTCTATGGCCAGCTTGATGTGCCTGCAGAATTGGTGGGTTGATTTAAATAAAAGGGGACATGGCCAAAGGGGGGGGGGGGGGGATGATTTGGCCACTCCCCTGGCTTTGTCTGGGCCCAGCCTGTGTGCTGCCCTGTCTGCTCCCCTGCCATCCCAAAGCAAGAAGAAGAAACAGTAACCGTGCCATGAAGTAGAACGTAAGGTGTGTGAGTGTCAGCGAGTGTCATTGAGTGTCAGTGTGTGTGTATGTGTGTGTATGTGTGTGTGTCAAATGCAGGGGCGCCGATTTGCATTTTATCATTTGGGTGCTCCCACAGACCCCCCACACCCCACCCCCGGACTAATATCCCCCCCCACCATTCCACCCCACTGCCTCCGGGACTCACCCGCTGCTCGCGTCGGGGATCCTGGCAGTGCCGCAGCGGGGTCCCAGCAGCGGATATGCCGTCAGCAGCAGGGTCCCTGTGGAAGATGGGAACTAGCAACGTATTAATATCGCTACTAGTTCCCATCCACTGCTGGGACCCCGCTGCCGTGGCCCATGCCGTGGGTTCTCCTCACTTTTGGTGGGTGCTCGGGCCCCAGAGCACCCACGGTTTCGACGCCTATGGTCAGATGGTAACACAGGGATCTCAGCCCCTGTGTCTGCATCTAACACATGGCTCTACCTGTCCTAGTAATAGGACATGTAGACGCATACAGTATAACAAGAAATATATTTGTTAAACCTCACAATGATAAAGGGGGTTATTCAGACCTGATTGCTTTGCTGCTATATTGCAGATTCCTGCGATCAGATATCTGATGCCCCACCAGAGTGAGTTCCCGCCCTGTGTACGCCTGCGTATGGCCTGTGACAATATCACAACCTGGCCATTAGCTGCAAATCCATTCACAACTCACTCCCCATTTAATGATTTCCCCACTGTGCGCAGTCTGTGCGTAGCCCGGGACTTACTCTGTGGCAGTGATAGAATCAGGGGCGGAGCTGACATCACAGACCCTCCCTGCAAACACCTGGGAACCTGACACTCCCAGAATACAGACAGTTACCAGCGACAAATGGCGGCTTCCTGCCAATCACTTTGCTGACAGCCAGCAATTAGAAAAGACGCTGGATTATATCACAGCCGCACAATCCGTACACATGTGCAGTCACTCAATAACTGATCGCACTGAGAATTTGCAGCCTGAATAACCCCCACAGAGAACACTCTCAGGGGAAGGAAATGTCTCTTTTAGACAATCTGAGCTGCGATACAGTGATCCAAATGGGTATGGGTCCTTAGGTTGACCAATATTAGGTCAACATGCTTTGAGTTGACCATTAAAGGTTGACATGGCTAAGGTAAACACTTGATATAGGTCGAGATGACTAATGTTGACCTAGTTGGAAGGTGGACACAAGCATTAGGTCGGCAATAGCAAGGTCATCAGTAAAAAGGTCAACATAACTTTTTCACTTCTTTATCCCAAAGGTCGACATGGACAACGTAGAAGAGTTTTCACGATTTTATTAAAAAAACGACTTGTTCATACTCTACCATCCCAGCGGGCACACAGGGGGGATACAATGGCATGCCGACCACAGGGAGGCACCGTATCTGAAGCATGGCATGCACAGCGCACCACGCGAGGGGATGCAGGACACTAAGACCATGTCCATGTTGACCTACGTCGACATAGCACTTTTGTGCATGTCGACCTTTCCCATGTGTGAACCGTTTGCCTGCCGACCCTATGACCCATACCAGTCCACATTATTAGTACAGTAGGTAGAACCGCCCTGGACACACAGTGACATAACATAGACTACTCAGTAATAGTGATGTAATAAACATTTAGTATATTAATAAAATAACAATAAATAACAATCATGTCACTCTGGATTTATTTAGAAACCATAATAGAAGTTTAGTTCTATGTCATAGTGATGATGTGAGAACATCTCATTCATGTGTGACCCGAACAAAGAGTCTTCTTTTCTGCTCAATGAAATGCTGCACAGCTGCAAGATTGCCAAATATACAAATGCCGGCATTGTGTCCCCTCTGTATCCGGGCCCTGTACCCGGCTCTGCATCCTCCATCCCTGCCTCCATTGTCTCTTAGTACTGTATAACTGTTACCTAGAAATGAAATGGTGAAATGTAACCCTGCACAGTTGTCTGCGTCATTATTTACCTAAGTTCTGATAATTATGTAGTGTGGCCATAGCTGCCTCCCCTCCTGCATTCTGCAGGAGACTCCCTCCCTAGCAGCAATCTCCCTCTCTCCCTCATTAGTCTAGCAATCTCCCTCATTTCTCCTAGCCCACATTAAACTGTTACATTTTGGGGGAAAAAAGGAATGAGAGACAGATACATTTACATTGAATCATCAGCACCATAAACCTGCACTTTACCAAGTATAGTAGTATACAGTACTTACTACTAGATTCTTACTAACTGCTTTGGGGCTCATCTACATTTGGATATAAGTAATTTTACAAGATTCCTTCGTTCACGTTTACAATTTCTTTTCACAATCTCTCCATATATGGAACTAGATGGGGCAAAATTCTATTACCAACTATAATCTCCCTGAAGCTACTGTAGTTTTCAATAGTAGGCAAGTATGAGAGTGGTTATATATGACTAGGTGATTCATCGTGCCCTACGGGCGCTCTTCACACCTCGCGGGAGGGGGGGTCGCGAGGTTTTTTTTGGCCGCGAATCGCGGGAGGGGGAGTCGCGGGGGTGTGTGTGTGTGTTTTTGCCGCAAATTGCGGGAGGGGGAACGGGGGTGGGGCGCGCTCACCTGGTGGCTGTGAAGTAGCAGTGCTGGGCAGCATGGGGAGGCAGAGGGTGTCTGGCACTGTGGGCTCACTGGGCTGGTTCTCTGTCATGTGAGTCAGTCATGTGAGTCAGAGGCTCTACCCAGCGTTATACACACACTCACACACTTTGAGTGACAGATGTAGCCAAATATATAAGAGATGGTAGTAATGTGGTGACAGCTGATGTGTGCAGGTTTATTTTCATCTTATTTCCATACACAGTCTCTGGGGGATTTCCTGTCACATCTCACCTGTCACTCTCTATATATATCTCATTGTACAGGAGACGTCTTATAGCTTCTGTCTAACAGCCCAGATACAGCAAGATGGTGTCTCCCAGTTACCTGCTGGCTGTGATACTCATTTATATTCAGGGTGAGAAAATGGGGCCATTACATGGTGCTGTGTAGGGGAATCTATACATGTAACATAAGTAATCAGAGCAGGGTGTATATGACTATATACAGACATGTATCAGCAGTGGCGGATTTAGGAGTGAGTGCGCCCGTAGGCACAACAATAATGGCCGCCCCCCCTGCCTAAGTGTATTATTTGTATTGATTATTTATAAGCCCTCATTTGAGAGAATAGAATAAGTAGGACAGATTACAGGGACAGTATCTGCATTCCCTATCCATGTACACTCTATACAAGATGGATATTGTGCAGTTACTGGTACATTTCAGGCTGACAGCACCAACAGAAGCATCCAAGTGCCGCCCCCAAACATGTGCCGCCCCTAGGCACGTGCCTCACGTGCCTAATGGGAAATTCGGCACTGTGTATCAGTAATGACTGTGTCTCCTCTAATCCTCAGGGTCCTGTGGGCAGATTGTGATGACTCAGACCCCAGGTTATATCTCTGTGTCACCAGGAGGAACAGCCACCATCTCATGTACAGCCAGTACTGGTATAGGCAGCGCATTAGCCTGGTACCAACAGAAACCAGGACAACCTCCAAAGCCTCTTATCTATGGTGCCAGCAACCGATATACAGGAGTCCCAGACAGGTTCACTGGATCTGGATCTGGTACTGCATTCACACTGACAATTAGTACAGTGACAGCAGAGGATGAGGCAGCATATTACTGTCAGCAGGGTAGTAGTTACCCTCTCACACAGTGATACAGAGCCGTACAATAACCTCCTTCCTCTTTTTGCATATACTAGATGTGTCTCATATGATTGTAATAATAGAAAGGTTGTCTTTTGCTGTTGGCTATTGTGTTATTGCTGTAGTTTGGTATATACACAGTGGTTCTCCATCTGGTAAGATTTGTTACAAATAGACAGCTCCTGAAGAAGATGTGAATGCACGTTAAAACGCGTTGAGCCTACTTGCCTTGAATTTACCTGCACCTATTTGGACACCTCATCAATTACCCGACTGGGTGATCTTTTATTTCAGAACCAGTTTTTTTCTTTTCTTACAAAGAGAGCTTCCATAATCTCAGCCACAGGACAAGAGGGGCTCCATCTGTAGTTTGTCGGTTTGTGTTGAGTGCCACACAGGCAGCGCCAGGGGCGGATCCAGGATAAAATGACAGGGGGGGCACCATGATAAAAGAGGGTTTAGGTGGGGGAGGGGCAGTGTTAGTGGTGCCAGTGTACATGCTAAGAGAGCGGCAGAGAGAGGGTGGCAATGGGATTAAAATTTAGGCCCTGGCATTTAAAGTACGCAGGCCCACCATGGCGACAAAAGTGAAGGATGTAGTTGTGCGCGCGCCGAAGGCGCGCTCTGGAAAAGGGGGTGTGGTCACTCAACAGGGGGCATGTCCTTGAGTGTAGTGTACAACACCATATACAACTTCTACACATTATGCAACAAAATACTGGACCCCATTATACTTGCCCCTTACACATGATGCCAAATGGAATGAGCCAAAATTCACATAATGCCACACGGATTGAGCCAAAATTCACATAATGCCACATGGATTGAGCCAAAATTCACATAATGCCACACGGATTGAGCCAAAATTCACATAATGCCACAAGGATTGAGCCAAAATTCACATAATAACACACGGATTGAGCCAAAATTCACATAATAACACACGGATTGAGCCAAAATTCACATGATAACACACGGATTGAGCCAAAATTCACATAATGCCACATGGATTGAGACAAAATTCACATAATGCCACACAGATTAAGACAAAATTCGCAATACGCTTCATAAACAGGGACATTGTCCACCAAAGGCGCGCATTAAACATTTACACCAGGCATGTCCAACGTTGGCCCTCCAGATGTTGTGAAACTACACATCCCAGCATGCTTTGCAATAGTTTTAGCATTCTCTAATAGCAAAACTGTGGCAAAGCATGCTGGGATGTGTAGTTTCACAACATCTGGAGGGCCAACGTTGGACATGCCTGATTTACACCATAATGTCCATTGCACGTTGTTACATGGCATGATGTCCATTATGTATTATGCCAAACACCATAATGCCTATTAAAAATTATGCTACATACAGTAAAGGCTGCTTATCTACATGCTCATTGCCAAGGGTTCCATGCTCATTGCCAGAGGTTCCATGCTTGCTGCCATGTGGGATTACATACTCATTGCCAACTGGGAATACATGCTCGTGGTAAATGGGGGACAGCCGCCGCCAGGCAGAAGTGATAGCCACTGACAGTGGCAGAGCCTGGCTGTATTCCGAGCACTGCAGGTCCCAGCTATTTGAAATAATACCCATTTCACACCAGAAAATGCATTCCCAGGTTGGCCCCTTTTACACCAGCCTAGTCCCTGCATTTGTTGGTGTGAGGGGGAGAGAAAACCACCCCCCCTTTAACCAGTTTAACCGGCTATATCTTCGGAACTAACTGACCCATTTACATGAGACAAGTATCATATTGAAGAACTTTTGAGTGGGCTTTGAATGATTTTGGTCCAGTGAAACTGGAACGTTTGGTTCCAGAGTAATCTGCCCTCAAAGATCACGAACAGCCATGAAATTACATTTCAAAACGAAAAAAAATCGATTTACACGCTATATCTCTGGAACCGATTCACCGATATGGACCATCCTGGTATCAGCGATTTGGAATTGAATGACATCAACTACAAGCTCCTGTGATGCCAGGGGGGGAACTGGCAGCCGTCGGAACTGGTTGGGGGTCGGAATTGACGGGTCCCATATTATCCTATAGGGAAAAAATGTTACAGCTTTGCCAGGCGATATCTCCGATTCCCGGGGGGCTAGAGACACGGGGCTGGGCTCGTTGGAAAGCTCTGGTCCTCATCTACAAATTCATTGACAGGCGGGGCACGTGCCCAGGTGCCCCCCTCATGAATCCGCCACTGGGCAGCGCTCTATATGGAAAACATTTGGAAGATTAGCGGACGGGAGTGCCGATGGTCAAAATACCAATGCTGGCAACCCAACAGAGAATCCTGACAGAGGTCAGGATTCTCTGTTGGGTTGCCAGCACCTATTTGGACACCTCATCAATTACCCGACTGGGTGATCTTCTATTTCAGGACCAGTTTTTTTCAGTGGCGTAACTATAAATTTAGCTCCCCCCTGCCCAAAAAAAATTGGCGCCCCCCCCCCCATGCCATTTTTGGGAAGACAAGGAAAAATAATAATAATAATATATATATATAATGACTTGAGTACGGGGAAAAAAAGTCCTGAAGTGCCACCTTTATGGGGATTCCATCTCCTTGAGGAAGGCACACAGGCAAGTTGTCTATGTGGCTGCAGCCAATAGACTGTGTATACCTTTATGAATGGGAGTCAGCAGCTGCGCCATGTCATGATGAGCGCTGCCGCATCCTCTGTATTTGCAGTGCACCCACTGCAAACCCTGCCGGTGCTGGCTTCCCAAAACCGCCACGGGAACTGCAGCAGCATAGTTACGCCACTGCCTCCACCTTTCCATCCCGCTACCCCTGTACCTCTCACTTCCTTCTTCCCTGCACCTCTCTGTTCCTGTCACCCCTGCACCTCCATGTCCACCTGTCTCTGCTGCACTTCTCTATCCAAGTCACCTCTCACTCCATCCTAATCTCCACTTCTCCGTCCCCGTTGCCCCTCCATCCCCCCTGCACCTCTCACTTCCTCCATCCCTTCACCTATATGTTCCCCTTTCCCCCCTTCACCTCTCACTTCCTCCATCCCTGCACCTCTCCTTTCCCATCCCCCTGTCCATACTCCAATTCTATGTCCCTCCTACACCACTGAACCCATACACACACAAAAAATGACACATAAATCATAAAAAAATATCATTTTTTTGCTGATAAATATTTTCTGACCTCTTACAGCAGGTGGGAGATGCAGTGGGCGGCAGGCACCAACGGGCGATGGGGCGGGCAGACGTGGGAGTGGAAGCCCTTGCTAGCAGCCGCAACTGGGACCCTGTCTGCAGGCTGCTGCAGTGCTTCACACTCTTACAGGCTCAGCGCCGCCGCAGCAGCCCAGCATGGTTCTAAGCGCCGGCGGCTCTTCCTGGCACTTACGAGTGGAAGTGGGACGCTTTCACTGGGCACTGTGCGGCACCCGCCGTAGACTTTGTTCCAAGCCGCGCAGTTGTAAGCCCTCCCATTGGACAGCTGCCCGCCTCCCATTGGACAGCTGCCCGCCAACCCTCCCATTGGACAGCCGCCCCGCGAATCATGTAAGGGCACTGTGACAGCCTGACAGTGTGTCAGACTGTCATGGCTGCACCCTTGCTGCGGCCGACTCGCCTGTGCGGGAGAGGCAGGCGGCGCGCCAGCAGCCACACTGCCACAAAGCAGCATATATTTGTGAATTGCCACTCTGTGTGCCGGGCGGGAGCCGGCGCCCACGCAGCCCCCGCTCCCCCAAGCAGTGGCGGGGGCTGCCTTACACAAGCTACGCCACTGTTTTTTTTCTTTTCTTCCATAATCTCAGCCACAGGACAAGAGGAGCTCCATCTGTAGTTTGTCGGTTTGTGTTCCGTGCCAAACAGCCAGCGCTCTATATGGAAAACATTTGGAAGATCAGCGGACAGGAGTGCCGATGGTCAAAATACCAATGCTGGAAACCCGACAGAGAATCGTGACAGAGGTCCAATAAGTATACTTACCTTCTACCTGTCCACCCCTCATCCCACCCTTCCTGCAGCCCAACCCTAACCCCAGGGGCAGATTTAGGGATGATGGCGCCCCTAGGCACAACAATAATGTTTACTCAGTAGGACAGTTTATAGGGGCAGCATCTGCATGTCCTATCCATTTACACTCTATTTAAGATGGAATATAGTACAGTACAGTGGATATTTTGCAGTTATTGGTACATTTTGGGCTGACAGTACTATCACAGGTATCCAAGTGCCGCCCCTAGGCCGGTGCCTCATGTGCCTAATGGTAAATTCGGCTCTGCCTAACCCCCCACTATCACCACCACCACAGCCTAACCCTTTACCACAGCCTAACCCTTAACCCTTATTAGTGCCTTGCCCTCCCTCCCTCCCCACCACCTAACCCTAACAAATACATTTTATTCTTATAATATAAGAACATTAGTATGCAATAAAAATCATAAAAACAGTTATATTTTACATTTTTTATTTTCAGAGGTTAGAGGTCACTGTAATCCCATTGGTCTAAAGATTGCGACATAAATTACCAGGGTCGTTTAGTTTCCCTGGTTACGAACACATGAGGGGATATATCCCAGGGTTGCCGACTTTCTTATTCTCCTCTCCGGGAGAAGCCCGGAGAGGAGAGATTCAGTAGCCGCTCAGGGGGCGGGCTTAAGCGTGGCATCACTAAGCCCCGCCCCCATGCTGTTAAACCAGCAAATTCAGGGATCTCCGTGGAGGGGGCGGGGCTAAAATGATGCGATTGTGTAATTTTAGCTCCTCCCCCTCCTCTGAGACCCGAGGATTGCGGCATTTTAATGCCGCAATCCGGGGGACAGTGGGGGTCCCCCTGAATCCGGGAGGATTGCCCACCCTTCCGGGGGGCCGGGAGGGGGCCCCGATTTTCGGGAGACTCCCGGAAATTCCGGGAGGGTCGGCAACCCTGATATATCCAATCATCTGAAGCAAAAAGGATCACATGGGGTAGATGTGATCAAAGTGGGACGGAAGTAGTCACATGATTTAGCCATGTGATCGGAGTTAGTAGGAGGTTAAGAGGCACGTTCTACAGCGTGCGGGTCAAGCCTCGTTTTGAAAATGAGGTCTGAGATACAGCCGAGCCAATCGGCTTCTAGTAGGGTATCACGTGGTCGTAATATTCATCTTGTCACGGCAACTCTCACAAACAATGATGCTGTCTGTCACGTGACCGCCGGGTTAGTGTGCGTTCCATATTCTATATATTCTATAAGCAGCTACCTTAAGTCACATATGCCATCTAGTGGCGAAACCTGATAATGGTGTATAGATGGTGATCACAGTAATGTAATATATAAAGAAGCTATTGTTTACATATCATTAAAGAACCAGACTTTTACAAATAGGATACACGTGGACAAAAGGATGTTTAACAATACAAAATACATAGGTAATAATAATAAGTAATATTTAATACATAAAGGATTGGGTAAGAAGGAATTATACATGTATAAATATTAAAATAATATAAAATAATAAAAAAATAATAAAAAAAATAATAAAAAAATATATATATTAATAATAATGAATATAATAATATTGATGGTAATTAATGATAATAATGGATAATAGGTCCTTAGAGGAAAAGAATTTACTCTTTTCACATATAGGGTGTATACATTAGGTGGTCAAAGCAAAACAAGTTGAGAATAACAATAAAAAGATATACACTGGATATAGATGAAATGATATTACTTTATATTACACTATTGAGTTCCACTGCCTCATTGAGACCATTGGGGAATATTGAATCCATTTGATACATTCAGAACACTTCTCTTTTGCAAAGTGTCCTGAATCTATCACCACCACCTCTGACAGTTTTAGGTACATGTTCTACACCTATTAGTTTAAGTTTCTATGGATCGCTGGAATGTCTCTCCAAGAAGTGTTTAGAAACACTATATGTGCAGATCTTATTAATAATATTTCTACGGTGTTCTAAGAACCTCTGTTTGAGAGGGCGGGTAGTTCTTCCTACATACTTCAAACCGCACTCACATAAGAATGTATATCACATAATTCAAGTTGCAGTTTATAAAGCTTTTTATGTCATATGTTTTTCCCCCATCAATTTGGATTTGGGGGGTCTTCCTATCAGCATATTGGCACGTTAAGCATCGATTTTGACCACATTGGAAAAAACCTTTTGGTTTCTGACCTAACCAGGAAGAGGGATTTATATTAGGAAGTTTGTTCGATTTTAAGAAAACTGGGAGCCAGTACATTTTTTAGTGAAGCATTTTTTCTAAAAATGAAGATTGGGTCTTTCGGAAGAACATCTTCCAACCAACGGTCACCTTTTAAGATGTTATGGTTTTTCTTAATAATATTTTTTATTTCAATAGAGGAATCGTTATATTTGGAGATAAAAGCAATCTCTCTGTTTTGCTCATCTACTTTTTTAGGTTTGTCGCATAGTAGGTCAGTTCTTTTAACCTGACTGGCCTCTGAGAGTGCTTTATTTACAATATGTTTGGGGTATTGGCATTGTTCGAAAGCATCTATCAGTATTTTAGATTGATCATTAAAGGCAGTATCATTAGAACAGTTTCTCCGTAAATGGAGGAACTGACCTTTGGGGATGTTGTTTTTCCATGCAGGATAATGCGTACTTTTAAAGTGTAAATATTGGTTTGTGCTGACTTCTTTAAAGAATGTGCTGGTGACGATCTCATTTTTATGGATTTCGAGGGTTAGATCCCAACTACTTTAAAAATGGGACCGCTTGATAATTATTTTGGCTTTGGGGTGCCTTGAAAAAGTTTCTAGACCCAAAGGGTGCCTTGTACTGAAAAAGTTGGGGAACCACTGGAATAAACCCTTCTGTCTCTCTCTAGAAATGACTTTACATATAAACTTTTAAAACATATATACAGATGGAGTGGGAGATATCTTTGCAGGGGATGGCGGAAGAGTCACCATCCGCCATCCCCCGCCAGCCGCTGTAAGGGGACGCACCCCCCCTCCAACCACCCTGTCCTTCTCCCTGAAGCGGAGACGGACAGGGTTCCCGTTCCTCCGCCGACGGGAAACTGGGACGCACGTGCACGTGAGTCGCATGTGCCTCCCAGTCTCTATCGCCGGCACTAGCCAGTGCAAGGGATCTGCCAAGCGCCGGCCAAAGATGTGTCCCGCTCCATCTGTACTGTATTTGTTACTTTTTTGTGTTTCATTTATCATGTATAGCGTTTGAGTTATTTGGATAGAAGAATAGAGACCGCCATCAGGGAAAATGTATATGTGTAAGCGATCCCTTTTACCTATCAATAGAGTGCAGATGACCGTTTCTGTTGGATTGCATTCTTTATTTTTAGGAGTTAACCCCTGATTGGTGAAATTGCTGATCTTCCTCCTGCGCTCAAAGCCACATCTCTCTATATCTTTACTCAGCGTTATACTTCCAGGAGGTTGAATCCAGGTATACTTGCTGCGGACAATTTGGCATCTGGTCAGCGCATCTGTGCTCCATACTGTAGCACTCTCCGCAATACTGTAGTACTCTCACCTGTCTCATCTGCGGCTGTCTCTCCCTGTGTTGCACAGTGCTGCTCTCCACCATTACTGCAGGAGACGGGCACGCCGCATACAAACCAGAGTTCCCTCCATTCTCTGGTTTGTATGCGGCATGCCCGCCGCCCATCCGCCGCCTCCCCCACCACCATTGCTGGTTCCCATCGCTGCCCCGACCCCCCTAACCCTGCTCATCTCCCTGAAGCAGAGACGGGTAGGGTCCCGCCACCCATCCGCACACGCGTCCCAGTCTGATGGAGTCAGCGAGGATGTTCTGGTGAGCGATGCGCAAAGAAGAGAAGGCTCCATCTGTATAGCACTAACGGCACTGGCAACGTTTCAGCTGTGTGTCACACCTTTTGTCAAGGAACCTTCCACCCGAAATGTTGGCATGAGAATAAACAGCCCTTTTTTCTTATGTTAATTGCCATGGAGTGCAACGAAGAGTGTTGATAAAACTCCAGGCAGTTATCCTCCTAGTGGTTAGGATACTGGTGTTCAGAATACATACGTTGGCATCCTGACTGCCAATACAACACTGGCGGGGGAGCACTGGATAGATCAGGATTCTGATGCCAAAATACAGCAGAGTGGGGGTGGACACACATACAAACACACACAGACACACACAAGCAGGGATGGACTGGCCACCTGGCACTTCTGAACTTGCAGCGGGTCCGGCCACTCTCTCTGTGAACTGATTGGGTCCAGGAGAAAGGGGGGCTTTTCCCATATATCCTGCAAGCCAGGATAAGCAGCGCATGCATTTCCCATTGTGTGCAAACGTGTGACTTTACATTGTGTGCATGCACCAATGCCAGGGACGATTCAGCAGACCAGTCCATCCCTGCAAACAAGGTAAGCTGAAGACGCAGGGGGTAAGCCGTAAGCTACAGCTGCTGGTTGGGGAAAAAACCCAATATCTAATGCTGGGTACACACCAGGACGACTAGGGCCCGATCCCCTCAATCTAGATCCAATTCCGACCAATTGGATGTAGATTGTGTGGTGATTGTGCCCTTTTCTGTCCTGGTGTGGACCGATGCGCGGTCCCGCGGGTCAGTCGTTATTCAGATCCTACCTGCTGCAGGTAGGATCTGAATAACGACCATACTGCCAGGTGCGGGTCGCCATTGGATCGGACCCGCTCACAGTGCACATCGTGAGCGGGTCGTGCCCCCCCACGTCACCGTGAGCGGGTCGGACGAGACACTGACGACCCCCTCACGATGTGCATCGTGAGCGGGTCGTCGTGGTGTGTACCCTGCATTACTGTGGGTAGCAGCCAGGGGCGGATCCAGGATAAAATGACAGGGGGGGCACCATGATAAAAAAGGGTTTGGGTGGGGGAGGGGTGGTGTTAGTGGTGCCAGTGTACATGCTAAGAGAGCGGCAGGAGAGGGTGGGAATGGAATTAAAAATAGGCCCTGGCATTTAAAGTATGCAGGCCCACCATGGCGACAAAAGTGAAGGATGTAGTTGTGCGCGCGCCAAAGGCGTGCTCCAGAAAAGGGTGTGGCCGTTCAACAGGGGGCGTGTCAACACCATATACAACTTCTACACATTATGCAACAAAATACTAGACCCCATTATACTTGCCCCTTACACATGATGCCAAATGGAATGAGCCAAAATTGACATAATGCCACATGGATTGAGCCAAAATTCAAATAATGCCACATGGATTGTGTCAAAATTCACATAATGCCACACGGATTGAGCCAAAATTCACATAATGCCAAATGGATTATGTCAAAATTCACATAATGCCACACGGATTGAACCAAAATTCACATAATGCCACATGGATTGAGCCAAAATTCACATAATGCCACATGGATTGAGCCAAAATTCACATAATGCCACACGGATTGAGCCAAATTCACATAATGCCACACGGATTGAGCCAAAATTCACATAATGCCACATGGATTGGGAAAAAATTCACATAATGCCACATGGATTAAGCCAAAATTCTCAACTGCTGCCCTATTCACAATATGGGATGGTGCTGCAATTATTCTCCTCCTGGGTCACCTACTGTGCAGTCTAGCTCTTATTTTAGGCTTACATTACCTACTTTTATATGTCCTCTGACCGGGAGGCCAGGGCAACTGGAACCTGGGGCTGGACAGAACTGTTCCCCTCCTGGGGCTGGACAGACCTGATCCCCTCCTGGGGCTGTACAGACCTGATATCCTCCTGGGGCTGGACAGACCAGACCCCTCCTGGGGCTAGACAGACTGTACCCACTACTGGGGCTGGACAGACCAGACCCACTCCTGGCGATAGACAGACAGGACTCCCTCCTATATATTTTATTGAGCCTCAATAAGCAAAAACAATACATCAAACAGTGGATAGGGATATACAAAATGTCAATGAGGATCAAGAACCTTTTTAATATTTTCTAAACAAAAAACACTATAGAGTAGATAAAATAGTTATCTTCTATTTGGATAAAATAGGAATGGGAGGTGCTTTCTATAGCTCCTAAGGAGCAAAGAGGAGAAAATATATCTAAGCAATCTCTTCAACATAGACATATGAACACTACAGTGTTAAAATTATAATAAGAACATAACAGTAAAATAAATGAAAGAGGGAAAAAAATAAGTTACAGTAGTCAGATAAAGACAAAGTGACTTAAAGAACAATAGAACAAAATACTTGCCCAACAACCGACCCAGGCCGCCGACCCATCCACGGACAGATCCAGCCAATCAGCAGGATAGGGAAGATATAGAGTGGGTCGGAGGAATGGGAAAAAGGGATATAGTAGAAGGTAGATGTAAGGTAGAATGTAGATGTAAAATAGTGTTTAGAGATCCAATCATATAGTAATAGGAGGAGTGTTTTGTAGAAGTTGAAGAGAGTACCACAATGTATTTTGGAAGCAGCACCGAATTTCCAGCTTAGTACAAGAAGGTAGGGTCTGGATAAATTTATCCCAACAGTTAAATAACTTTGGGGTCAATAGTTCTTTATGGGGTGAGGACTCTAACCAGCCCATGGTGAATAGAAAAAGAAGTCATGAGGTCGCCATGTCTAAAGTAGGGGCTGAGGCCTGTATCCATTGTTGTAGGACAGCTTTCTTACCTACTGCAGAAATAAGTATAATAAGCTATTTGTCATATTTAGGGATGCTGGGTTGGTCTGCAATGTAACCAAATAGCACCCTGGAGTCAGTACATTGAAATGATAACCACAGAGTGGTTGTTGCATAATTGTGTAGTATTTGCCAGAAGGCGTGTATGTGTGGACACTGCAAGAGTCAGTGAGAGAGGTCAGCGTCTGGTGCATGACATTTAGGACAGTCAGATCCAGAGGCGTACCTAGATATTCGTGGGCCCCATAGCAAAAGTTTGTAAGGGCCCCCTATTTAGCAAGTGATGGTGATAAATGTATGTAAAACATATTACTTAGACCATAAAGATGGGCCCCCTTAAGCTCTGGGCCCCATAGCAGCTGCACCCCTTGCACCTATTGTAGTTACGCCTTTGGTCAGATCTCTCCGCCGTACCCATCAAATAGCAGCGTTTAGGTGAGAAATAGGCTCTATGAAATATTTTATAAAACATTTCCTGATAGGAACTAGCTGAGATGAGTTTGAGGTTAATTATAAAATTATCCAAGATGGCTTCAGAGTCAAGTGAAGGGATATGAGAGGACCATTTAGTGAGTGCTGGAAGGTCGGTGTCAGGGTCTAATTCTGGGCGAATGCGAGCATATATAGTGGAAATAGAGTGTGTTTTGGTGTGGATTACCGAATCTAGAGGGTTCGTAATATCCTGGGGTCACAGTTTGGTCAGAATTGATTGCAAATAGTGGGTAGCTTGAAGGTAAGGGAAGGCGTGACTAGGAGGTAGATTGAAATGTTGCATAGCTTCATCAAATGTGAGTGGGACATTAGAAGTGTTGAGTAAGTGTCATATACATAGGATTCCAGAAGACCGCCACACCGTAAAGGGTGACCCGGTTTACCGTTCTGGAACTCTAGGTTTCCCACCAAGGGGAGGGATAGGGAATGAAAATGTTGTAAACGAAGGGATTTTTTTGCATGTCTCTAAGCGTATATAGTAGAGGACAGTAGAGGATTATCAAATTGAGGCATTTTTAATTGAGATGGACGTGCATGTAGAAGGAAACTAAGAGAAAGAGGGGCACATAGCTGTGAATCTAGGGCAGCGTCAGTGAAAACAGCAGAGTTGTTGACCCAATTTACCGCAAAGCGGAGAATACAGTCTAGGTTGTAGTATTTTATATTGGCTAGATTGACTCCACCTCATTGGGTGGTTTGTGACAGTTTATGGAGGCTGATCCTGGGCTTTTTGGAAATCCAAATAAATTTGGTGAGCATGGAGTGAAGTGAGGAGATATCTGTCATTTGTAATATATAGAGTAGTTTCGGAAAGCTGTCCATTTAAATAAATGACATTGGCCTAATAGATTAAGTGGTAGATTCTGCCGCATATTAAGTTCAGTTTTATTCTTAAGGATAACTGAAGTAATATTGTATGCATATATGTTATGAGGTTGAGGCAGTAGAGCTATTCCTAAACAAGTGATGTAAGTGGGGATCCATTGGAAGGGAAAGGGATGAGACCAATCCAGCCTCACCTGACTGTATATAGCCAAAGCTTCTGACTTATGGAAATTAATAGAGTAGCCGGCAAAGGAAGAGAAGCGTGTGATAGTATCTATGAGAAAGGGGACAGAGTGTTTTGGGTCAGACAGGAAGGTAAGAATGTAATCTGCAAAGGCAACAACACGTAACTCTCTATTACCTATTGTTATAACCGAGAGATTAGGGGAGGACAGAATATAGTGTATAAGTGGTTCAAGTGCCAGATTAAAGAGTAAGGGGTATAGAGGGCACCCCTGTGTGTTCCTCGCTCGAGGCAGAAAGAGGAGGAAGCAATACCATTAACCATCACTTGGGCAGTTGGTGAAGAGTATATTGTTTGAATGAGTCCACGGAAAGGTCCCACAAAAAGCTGCCGAGCAAGTAAGGATTTTATCAAAAGCCTTTTCGGTATCCAAATTAATTAATATATTATTTTGGAGATTGTGAAGGCGAGTGTAGGATATTGCAGCAATAGCTACAGGTACGCTTATCACTGATTGTCTACCTTTCACAAAACCCAATTGGGCAGGCGAAATCAGAGGCAAACATTTTTGTAGGCGGTTAGCCATCAACTTAGTCAGTATTTTAAAGTCTTGATTTAAGAGGGATATTGGGCAATAGGAACCCACCAAAATGGGATCCTTACCGGGCTTAGGTAAAACTATAATCCTTGCCTCATTAAACCTAAGAGGCATTTCTCCTGTTGTCATTAGATGGTTATAAAGTGATGTTAAAGTGGGCGCAATTTCTACCTTTAACAATTTATAAAACTCAGCACCAAAGCCGTCCGGTCCAGGACTTTTACCATTAGACAAGGATTTAATGGTGTCAAGGACTTTCTTCTCTGTAACTGGGCGGATCAACATCTCCCCCCCCTCTTGCGTTAATTTAGGCAACTTAGATGCCTCAAAGAATATCTCACTTTCAATAGCATCGGAAGGCTCCTTAGAATAGAGGGAACTATAAAAATTGAAAAATTCACTACAAATAGCATTAGGGTCGGTAAGAAGGGTGCTGGAATGATCGATAGCCTTAACCCATGTGCGAGCGCATGTGCCCTTAAATAAATTTGCTAAGAGTTTCCCAGATTTGTTACCAAATCTGTGTAACTTGTTACGATAATAATCATGGTGTGATTGAGCCTGTTCGGTTAGGAAGGTGTCGTAAATCTGTTTTGCTGAGAGATATTCCTCTTTGTGAGTAGGAGTGTCGTTTCTTTTGTAGGTATTATAGGCTAGGGTGAGTGTGGCACTAAGGGTTTTAAGTTGGGTAGTAATTTTTTTCCGCTTGGAGTGTACATACTGTATGACATGATGTGGCCCCTAAGGACTGCTTTCGAGGCGCTCCAATATAGGGGGAAGTTGTCAGCCTGAGCTGAGTTGTCAGTGGTATAGTTAAACCAAGCCTGTTTGAGGTGTAGGAGGATATCTTCAGAGTGAAAAAGATAGGCAGGGAACCGCCAGCATTTGGTAAATGATTGGGGTAGGGTCAATTGTATAGTCAATAGTATAGGTGCATGGTCAGATATAATGATATTGTAAAAAGAGGTATGAGTGACCTTGGACAGGAGGTGATCTGAAAGAAAAAGATAATCTATCCGGGAATGTGTGGAATTCGGGGGGGGGGGGGGGGGGGGTAGAAAGAGAAGTCCTTCTGTAAGGGGTGGAATATACACACAAGGGATCAATAAGATCCAGTTGTGAGCAGAAAGGAGATAGAAGATTAGGGGAGGTTTGAGATCTATTAACACTTACCCCGGATCTGTCCATGGATGGATCCACAACTGTATTAAGGTCTCCCCCAAACATAAGATTGGTATATCCCCAGGCTACTACCTTCTGAAAAAGCATAGCAAAAAAAGAAGAGTCAGGATTAGTGGGTGCATAAACATTCAACAAAGTATACGTAATGTTATCAATAAGTACATTGATGAGAACTTATCTACCCTCTGGATCTAAAAATCGTCTAACGATAGAATATTGAAGGTTTCTATTAAATAAAATGGCTACTCCTCTGGTCTTATTACTAAAGGAAGCCGAGACATATTCTTCTATCCATGGAGCATTAAATGATGGGTGAGAACCCTCAACCCAATGCGTTTCTTGCAGGAAATCATATGGGGATTCATGCGATGAAGCTGAGAGAGTACCTTTCTACCAGGGGCGTAACTAGATATTCAGAGGCCCCATAGCAAAAGTTTGTAAGGGCCCGTATATACCAAATATTGATGATAAATGTATATAGAAAATATAACTTATACAGTAAAGATGGGCCCCCTTCAGCTCTGGGCCCCATAGCAGCTGCACCCCTTGCACCTATGGTAGTTACGCCTTTGCTTTCTACACTGAACAGGGTGATTCAGGCCCTCAACATTCCATGAGACAACATTAAAAGTAAGGAGTGGGGTATCAGTGATAGCTGGAGAGGGACAGATGCCACACATGAGAGGAACACAGATCACAGTGTAGAGAAGTGTGCCAGTGTCAGAGGGTATAGAGTGAAAAGCATTGTTTACAAGATATATAATAATAATAATAATAATAATAATAATAATAATAATAATAATAATAATGTTATTTATATAGCACTTTTCTCCTAATAGGACTCAAAGTGCTTGCATTAGCCTTTTACAGCACAGGACTATACGGGATCAGAAGCTGCTGCAGGTACCTTGGACCCTGGTCATGTAGAGCTTTGAAAGTCAGTAAGCCAATCTTGAAAATTGTTCGCCATCGTATAGGCAGCCAGTGAAGAGAGTACAGAATGGGTGTTATGTGGCTGGAATGTGGCTGATAGGTTAATAGCTGTATTTTGTACCATCTGCAAGCGGAGCAATTCTTTTGCAGGGAAACCAAGGTAGAGCAATTCTGAGGGTAATAAGAGCTTGATTCTGGCAATATTCCTTAAATAATAGAATGAAGATTTAATTGTGGCTGATACCTTATTTATTTATTAACAGTTTCTTATATATTGCACACATATTCCGCAGCGCTTTACAGAGAATACATGTTAGTGTAACTGTTAGCGTGGTTGGCTCGATGCGTCTCCATGGAGACTCTTTCAGCCAATTAGGGCTGAGCTATGCATTTCCATGGATAGATAGAGCCAACCACGCTAACAGTTTGTAGAGTAACGTAATGCCAGCACTGGACATGCAGTGAATTAAACATCACCATCTGCGTGTCACACTGGGATGCATGTGACTCGGGGATCCGATAGGGGCATAGGTCTGGCTGGGTTGACTGAGTTAATAATTGCAGGAAGGGGAGGAGACTTCCTCTTCTTCCTGCTGAATTCCCCGCCCTCCCTTGCCTTTATTTTGAATAGGGGTGGTGGGTTTAATCGCGTTAGCTGATAGGCGGGAAAGAACGGCAGAGTTAATCAATTAGCTCACACTATGTGTTAATGTTGACGTTCATTGGCCTGTTTTTTTTCCGGTGCTCTCACCTCTCATTGGCTTAGGACTTCGCTGGATCACCCGTTCGGGGACAGCGAACCCCCCCGGCTGAGTGGGTGGTCAATGTGTTAGGTGTAGTTGGATACCGTTGGTTTTGAGTTAGGCCAATTACGATAGAGTTGGGGTGGAGTTATAATTAGCCGTTCTTTCTTGGCCACCATTAATAAATTAATCTAAATAAATTAATCAATCTAGCTTAAAAGTTGCTACAAATAAATCAGTTAACAATTTCCGCCAAACCTATGTCTCCGAGTCTTTATTTCAGGTTTATTTATATATAAGTTAAGAATGTTTAAGTATAACATGCTAAAGGTACACATGAGATGTTGGGATGTTTATTGCACTGTGACAGCGCTATAGAAGCTTTCAGCAGGGACGTAGGAAGCCGGCTCACCTTCTGTCAGTGCGGGGTGAGCCTGCAGTAGAAAAGACGGAGTCATCTCTGGAGCCTGGTGTTGTATGTATTCTGGTGTAAAATGAATGTGTGTTTAATAAACTTTTACCTCTCTCTGTTAACATTCTTTTTACAGGTGGACTACTTTTTAGTAATGTTTTCCCGAATTTGCATCTCATTAAATATGCGATTGGTATACTTTATAAAGGGAAAACATCTGGATGCGAGTTCCGGCATTACTAAAAATCGCCACTTCAGAATGTGCGAATTCACAGAAAAATGCCCAATTTTTGCCACATTTCGCATCTCATTAAATATGCGATTTTGGAAAAAGTGCAAAATGTTTTTGAATCCTATTAATTGTGTTTTAATCATTATAGCACATTTCTGTCTGCAATGTGGGTAACGCATGTACTTATTGCTACGTTATGATTAGGGTGGCCAATCCCGGGATCGGGATCGGCGGGATCCCGGGATTTGGCGCCCAAAACACCGGGATTTCGGGATTAGACTGCGCATGCGCAGTCTAATGCCGGGCAGCGTCTGAGCACACGCTCAGACTCTGCCCGGCTTCTCCCATACCCGGAGAGCACTGCGCAGCGTGACCTCTCAGCGTGACATCAGAGGTCACGCTGCGCAGGAAGGCTGAGATCACGCCCGCCCACAGCAAGCGACACTGCAGAGTCCGCAGTCCCGCTCCCCCATGGCTCCCGGACTACAAAGGCGCACTCCAGCCCGCCCACCTAGCCAGCAAACAACAACCCGGGGTCTTGGCAGTATGAAACTGCCCACCCACCCCGCAACAAAAGTAAGCAAATGCGGGGCGGCCAGGGTGGTTTTTTTATTAGGAAAGCCAATCCCGGGATCCCGGGAATCCCGGGATTGAGCATTTTTCAATCCCGAATCCCGGGATTGAAAAAATGCCCCGGGATTGGCTTCCCTAGTTATGATAGTTATGTAGTGTGGTTATATGATGGTAGTAATACAGTATATGTGGTGACAGCTGACATGTGCATGACTGGTTTATTTCCATCTTATTTCCATACACAGTCTCTGGGGGATTTCCTGTCACACCTAACCTGTCACTCTCTATATATATCTCATTGTACAGGAGATGTCTTATAGCTTCTGTCTGACAGCCCAGATACAGCAAGATGGTATCTCCCAGTTACCTGCTGGCTGTGATACTCATTTATATTCAGGGTGAGAGATTGGGGGCATTACATGGTGCTGTGTAGGGGAATCTATACATGTAACATAAGTAATCAGAGCAGGATGTATATGACTATATACAGACATGTATCAGTAATGACTGTGTCTCCTCTATTCCTCAGGGTCCTGTGGGCAGTATGTTGTGACTCAGACCCCAGGTTATATCTCTGTGTCACCAGGAGGAGCAGCCACCATCTCATGTACAGCCAGTGCTGGTATAGGCAACTACTTAGCCTGGTACCAACAGAAACCAGGACAACCTCCAAAGCCTCTTATCTATAGAGCAAGCAGACGATATACAGGAGTCCCAGACAGGTTCAGTGGATCTGGATCTGGAACTGCATTCACACTGACAATTAGTGGAGTGACAGCAGAGGATGAGGCAGTATATTACTGTCAGCAGTATCAGAATTTCCCTCTCACACAGTGATACAGAGCCGTACAATAACCTCCTTCCTCTTTCTGTAAGAGATGTGTCTCATACGATTGTAGTAATAGGAAAGCTGAATTTTGCTGTTGGCTGTTGAGTTGTTGGTGTACTATGATATATACACAGTGGTTCTCCATCTGGTAAGATTAGCATAGGTGTGTGCAGCCTATCTTATTAGTGGGTGCACAATTGGCGGTGTCTATCATCACCTACTGGGCGTGTCTATCACGGCCTACTGGACATCAATGTAAACTGAATTATATTAAATAGATCACATCAGCGTATGCTGTTGTAGCATATCACATGCATTTTGAATTTGATGCGATGCAATCTAGTTCAAAACACACGGAATACATTAAGGCGCCCAAGGGATTATATTGGTTACCCTTTGTTGTTACCCTTACAATACTTCCTAGAAATTATTCACACAAGACACCTTATCTAAAAATAAGACTCAGACAACCATGGCATAAGTTTAAAATGGTCAAGTTATTTATTTAGGTGGTATGACCCTTGTTAGTCTATCAAAGGGATGGCCAAGACAGCACTTGAGACCAGCACCAGTCAGGGGTGTATGTCAATGGCAGTGACTGCCTCGCTCCAATCTAACAAACACACCCCTTACGTAAGGTACAGCCTGCACCGTGACGGCTCCCCACCCCCTCTAAGGTAAGGCGCGGACACCTCAAGGAAGTGCCCACCGTCCCCGCTCATTTCGGGACTCGCCCACCGTCCTGGCAAGGGGGGGGTAATACCGCACGGTGACCACCTGACACCTCACCCGACTGCTGGTCGAGAGCGCCTTCTCGCCACTGCCAAGGCTCCCCAGACCTAACAAGGTCGCCCGGGACCAGGCCCGCCACCCCTCAACTAGACCTAATTCCCTCCTATTGCCGAGTCACACCAGAAAAGATGTCGCCCAGGAAAATTTCCATGCCCGCGTCAGACAGGTGGACCCCGTCTGACCTATAGAGGTGGGCCGACTCCCTAACTATCGTGGGATGCCGCACTGCCCTACTCCCCATGGCGCTTACCCTCCTGGAAAAAGCGTGGTTCACCTTTTGCCTTGCCCTGTCTATGGCAACTGCATTCCTGCAGCCCCGCCACTGAAGCCGGGGGACAATATCCGACCACACTAACCGCACCCCTGGCCAAAGGGCCGCAATGCGCTCCAGGTCAGCCGTTATGCTACACATGAGGGAGAGCCCCGTATTTTTAACCAGGTCGTTGCCCCCTAGATGTATTATCAATGTGTTGGGGGGACCTGAACTGCGGGCCTTGGACACTAGTAGGCTATAAAGCCCACCCCACTGAAGTCCCCTAACCCCGAACCACTGCACTGACTCAGCTCGTAGCAAGCCTAAAGCTCTGGAGGCCATGGGATGCCTGGCCGCCCAAAAAATATATGAGTGGCCCACTACCCAAACTATCCCGTGATGTGATGAGGAAGGGGAAAAGGCTGAAAGAGAAAAAACCTACCGTTAACATCAATATATTATACACTGTAACACAACAAGAATACAGTAAACAGCCCAAGTGAAGGTGAAAAACTTAAAAAACCTCCGGTGAACTTTGGTGACAGCCGAATTGAATTAGTTCTATCTCGGAGGAAAAAGTAAAAAATTCACTCCACACCGTCGATTCCAGAACGCTAGCCGTTCCAGAACCGATTGTAAACTTACGTTTTTGGGCTGGCGCAACAGGCGCATTCTACAACTTATCTACCTTATCTATCTTATCTAATCTTATATATTTCTTATAAGCCGATGACTTCCACCTCCCCACCTTCTGTATGGCAGAGGGTGGAAGCCCCGCCGCCGCTGCGCATGTTGCGGCCCCTATGCGAAAAGAGTGTGTCCCATAATCCTGAGCCCTCAGGCCTAAGCCGGTCAAGCACCGCCTAAACACAGCCCCGAACTGAAACCGGGTGAGGGGCACACCATCTGTGTGCACCAAAAACTGCATGGCTCCCACCGGCCTAAGAGACATGTAGTCCCTGCACAATGCTACAGGACAAATGGCTTGGTTCACACTGGATCGCAGGGTGGCCCAACTACCCTTTCCCAACTGGTCTGTTTTGGATCTCTGTATCCTACACAGGACGTGGTCCTCATGGAGAACCACGTCCTCCGACCTAAGACCAGACTGGGCCTTCTTGCTCGCAGCTACCAGCTCCCCAATCCTGAATGCCCCGAAGAAGGCGAATGCAAAGGCCACCTTCAGGAGCGCAGCCTCAAAGGGGGTATCAGCCACCCTATCCAGACTTGCTACTAGCTCCCCTAGCATGCGCTCATCTATAGGCCGCCGAGTGTCAGGAGGCACTGGCCGCTGCTTAGCCCAGCCCCTCAAAGCCTTACCCAATACAAAAGAGGCTGTGGGATCCTGCTCCCCTCTCAGCCTGCTGTGAAAAGCTATACCAGCCAAAGCCGCCGTCATAGCCGACTTTGATCTGCCTCTAACATAATGGCCCCATACGAATGCGAGTAACCGGTCCTCGACCGACTTACCGCTAGTGTCAGGCGCAGACTGAAACTCTTCCCAATCCCTCCAGGCCACATCGTAAGCCCTGCGGGTTGAGGGCGCCAGTGACAGCAGTGCCAAACCCTTCATGCCGATTCTATGATCTGCCATACAAGATTTGGGGGCCCATTTATTAAACCATATTTGCGGCTAAATCCCCGAAAACACCCGTTTTCGGGATTTAGCCGCAAATATTAAGTATCTCCTAAATGTATCAAAGGGGGACCGCAGCAGGGATCTCCGATCCCTGCTGCGATCCCCCCTGCACCGCCGCCGGCCGCATCCCCCATAGGTTTCTATGGGGGATGCGAAGCTGCCCGATGTATTAACATCGGGCAGCCCGGCTTCGCATCCCTGGGCTATCGCCATTCTGATATGGCGATAGCCCATTGTAGCCTATGGCTACGTGATCGCACTACGAACGGAGCAGTGCGGTCACAGGGGTCGGCGGGGGTCAGCGCATAACCGCGCATGCGCAGACCCCCCGGCTTCCGGGTTAGGGCTTCGCAGGGACAGGCTCCTATACATTTGAAAGATATATATGTGTGTATATATATATATATATATATATATATATATATATATATATATAACGAATCTAGGGGAAGAAGCAGCACTCCAGCCTTTAAACGAACTCGTGTTTAATCAGTCACAGCAAATAACAGCAACGTTTCAATACAAGGGTGTATTTTCCTCAGGCTAGTGAATCACCAAATTTACTGACCTTATATACCAAAGACCGCGTCTCGTCGACGGCGTGGACGCCGGGATTCACTGACGCTAACCAGTGACGTCACTCTAAACAGCCGCGCTGCGGCAACATTGTATACAACGGTTGTCATGGTGTTAAGAAGCTCCATTGTGGAGCTATACAAATATAAGATAAAGTGCTAGCAGTGCTACATTTAAGACAAAACTACATATGACGATATATACAAATACATATACACACAGATGAGATTAGAGCCATATCAAATGACTAAATGCGAACTTACGATATATATATAATTATAATAATTGCTCCTTGATTACAGTTAATGGTCTCTGAGGACCTATCCTAAAGAAAACACATATAGAACATAGAATCTTAATGAAGCTTTATGAAAGGACACCCAAACCTGATGCTTCATTCAAACCCCGAGGGGACAATGTATCTAACCACATAATCCATTTACTTTCCCTTTGTAACAGCCGTAACCCCCTGTTGCCACCTCTAATGGATTCCTCAACATGATCTATCATGCGGTATTTTAAACTGAGTAGGCTATGCCCCATCATTGCAAAATGACGGGCTACTGGTTGTGGACTGGTGCCCGCTACCAGTGCTGCCTTGATTGCCGAGCGATGTGCATTCATGCGTTCTTTAAACGCTCGTTCGGTTTTCCCGATATAACTCTTACCGCACGGACAAATTATTTGATAAATCACAAATTTAGAATTACACGATAAAGTGTATCTGATGTTTATGGGTTTCCCCGACTGGGGATGATTAAACACTGCTCCCGGTATCATAAATTTACATGTTACACATGTGCAACGTATGCACCCCAAAATTCTCCGTTTGGACATGACCTCACTCACTGCCGGGGTATAAGTTTTAACCAATATGTCTCTAAGATTACGAGATCTTTTATAGCAGGGCAGGAGTTTCGTGTCAGCAATTTTTAGATCAGGATCTGACCTCACGATGTCCCAGTGATTTTTCATCACCCTGGTGATTTCAGTGCTGGAATTAGTATATGTACTTACCCAGGGAATGAATTTCTGCTGTTGTGGCCCTTCAAGAGGTTTATTTTTGTTTTTAGGGGTAAGCAAGGAGTTTCTATCTAACTGCATTACTTGGTTCTTAGTTTCGTTAAGTAAATCACTATTGTAACCCCTTTTAACAAATTTTTCCACCATCTCTGACATTTGTTTCTCTGCTGTAGCTGCATCTGAATTAATCCTTTTGACCCTCATCAATTGGGATCTGGGTAGGCTACACATGGTGCTTTTGGGATGACAACTGGATGCATATAGCAGATTATTCCTGTCTGTTTCTTTTGAAAACAGGCAGGTTTTAATTAACCCTTCAACAAGATCAATTTTTACATCCAAAAAGTGTACAGAAGACCTACTCCTCTCAAAAGTGAATTTAATAGGACTGGTACTTTCATTGTGACAACTGATGACACTCTCCAATTCATTCACTGGTCCCTGCCAGAAAAGAATCAAATCATCTATGTAGCGGGAGAAGAACACAATCCTCCCCGCTACCTCAGGGCGACTGAAAAACACCTGGTGCTCAATATGGAACATGAAAATGTTCGCCAGGGATGGTGACACTGCCGATCCCATAGAGCAACCTGTTTTTTGAAGAAAAAACATATCTCTATAAAGAAAAATTTTTTTTTCTAAAATGAACTGGAGTAATGACATCAGGAATGACAAATCAGGACCACTATACAATACATGATCAGTAAGATACTCTAATACCGATTCCAAACCCTCTTTGTGGGGTATTGCCGTGTAAAGGCTATTCACATCAATAGTGAATAACCACACTTCACCCTCCAATTTTGGTAATGCTTTTAGCCTGTTGAGCAGAGATGTAGTGTCCAACAGGTAATTGGGGTGAGCCCTGATACAGGGCTGTAGTAGACTGTCCACATAGACAGCAATACGATGAGTTAGTGACTCTCTAGCTGCCACAATTGGCCGACCCGGTGGATCCACCAACGATTTGTGGATCTTCGGGATACAGTAAAACGTCGCCACTAGAGGGAATGGAGGAAGAAGTTTGTCCATCAAATCTTTAGAAATCACTTTTTTATCCACAGCTGCAGAAAGAATGTTCTTTAATTCTTTATGGAATTTTTGTGATGGGTCAGACCTTAGTTGTAAATATGTTTGCTGATCCTGGAGGTGTATCATTACTTGGTCGTGATATTTGGAGGAGTCCTGGATCACCAGGGCCCCACCTTTATCTGCTGTCCTGAAAGTGAGTAAAGGGTTATCAGCAAGGTTTTTAATAATTTCATGTTCGACTTTGGAGAAATTATTTCTGGCTTTGTTCGGATTAGATAGAATAGGGGTCACATCTTTGTGGACCATCCTCATGTACGTTTTAACCGCTGGGCTAAACGACTGTGGTTCAAAAGTCGATTTGGGAAGTATCTTTGACAACTGCGCTGGAATAGCCGATTGTACCGATATTGACGGTTGTACAGTGGTGGGTATGGGAATTTTGGCATAATGTTCTTTAAGTTTTAGATGTCTGTGTAATTTATGTTTCTCAATCATCCATTGATCTTTATTATGGACTGTAGATGGTATAAAGGAGAGACCTTTATTCAGGATTTTTTCTTCCAATGGCGTCAGCGGGTATGATGATAGATTTACCACCAGGCTATCTACTTTACTGGTGGTTTTGTGGCTCTGCCTCTGCCTTTTGGCTTGACCGCCGCGCCTGGTACGGCTACGCCACCTCCTGCCACTTGGGCTCGGGTACGCGCCCCTAAAGGGAGCCCTGCAGATCCGGGACCCCCCGTCCCTCTACCTCCTTCACTCTCACTATTTGTGGAGTAAAAGTCAGTGGAAGAGTCCTGATCCCTGGGTAACCGATTCTTTTGACGTCTGAAAAACGGCTTCCTCTGTGATGGGTACTTCTGGGGATCAGTCCATCTGTATACCAAATTAGACTCATAATCCGCCACCACTTTAGACTTTTTTTCTTTTTTAAATTTCAGCAATTCGCGTTTGTATGTTAGAATTTGGTTGTTTAGTTTCTCGTACCAATCGGTCTGGGTGTCTGCCAACAATGCCTCCTTATGCTCTGTTTCGAAAGTCACGATTTTATCTTTCACAGTGTTAATCTCTTTGGTACACTGTTCCACTATTAAGGTTATCAAATCAAATGAGCATTTATTAATAATGGCTACCCATTTCCTGCAAAATGCAGGGTCGGTTTTCCCTATAGTTGGGCTATTACGGACACGGAGACCACGGGGAATCATTTTACTTCTATGATAATCACTCAACGTGGAGCCATGTAAAAAATAGTCCGTCTGCCTTTTATGCAGTTTCAGTAATTCCTTGAATAACTCATCACATGGCGTTATTTCTACCGTGTCAGAGGGAGTAAATAATGCTTTCTCTACCTCTACATCAGAATAACTGAACATTTCACCCCTCGGGTAAACCGACTGTTGTAAACCTGGGATTTCTTCACCTGTAGGCACAGGTGCTTCAAGTTCCGCCATATTAACACTTGGCTATTGCCCACAATCTCAGTGAAACCGTGCAATAACGTGCAGCCCTTGTGCTTTTAAAGGTGAAATGAATGTCCATATAAAATGCTTTAACCACCACTGTAACAACACTACTCAATAAACAGTAGACATAACAATCGACATAACAAAAAAGGATGACATCACCTGATCTTCTTTGTTCACATTCAGGGGTGCCTTGACTCTAGAAGATTTGTCCCAAATGGCAAATAATCCAATATACAGAGAAGGGGGGGGTCCGGCAGCTCCACTTATTAAGTTCCTCGGCGGGTGCCCGCTAGCAGCTGTAAACCAGCTATATAACGAATCTAGGGGAAGAAGCAGCACTCCAGCCTTTAAACGAACTCGTGTTTAATCAGTCACAGCAAATAACAGCAACGTTTCAATACAAGGGTGTATTTTCCTCAGGCTAGTGAATCACCAAATTTACTGACCTTATATACCAAAGACCGCGTCTCGTCGACGGCGTGGACGCCGGGATTCACTGACGCTAACCAGTGACGTCACTCTAAACAGCCGCGCTGCGGCAACATTGTATACAACGGTTGTCATGGTGTTAAGAAGCTCCATTGTGGAGCTATACAAATATAAGATAAAGTGCTAGCAGTGCTACATTTAAGACAAAACAACATATGACGATATATACAAATACATATACACACAGATGAGATTAGAGCCATATCAAATGACTAAATGCGAACTTACGATATATATATAATTATAATAATTGCTCCTTGATTACAGTTAATGGTCTCTGAGGACCTATCCTAAAGAAAACACATATAGAACATAGAATCTTAATGAAGCTTTATGAAAGGACACCCAAACCTGATGCTTCATTCAAACCCCGAGGGGACAATGTATCTAACCACATAATCCATTTACTTTCCCTTTGTAACAGCCGTAACCCCCTGTTGCCACCTCTAATGGATTCCTCAACATGATCTATCATGCGGTATTTTAAACTGAGTAGGCTATGCCCCATCATTGCAAAATGACGGGCTACTGGTTGTGGACTGGTGCCCGCTACCAGTGCTGCCTTGATTGCCGAGCGATGTGCATTCATGCGTTCTTTAAACGCTCGTTCGGTTTTCCCGATATAACTCTTACCGCACGGACAAATTATTTGATAAATCACAAATTTAGAATTACACGATAAAGTGTATCTGATGTTTATGGGTTTCCCCGGCTGGGGATGATTAAACACTGCTCCCGGTATCATAAATTTACATGTTACACATGTGCAACGTATGCACCCCAAAATTCTCCGTTTGGACATGACCTCACTCACTGCCGGGGTATAAGTTTTAACCAATATGTCTCTAAGATTACGAGATCTTTTATAGCAGGGCAGGAGTTTCGTGTCAGCAATTTTTAGATCAGGATCTGACCTCACGATGTCCCAGTGATTTTACATCACCCTGGTGATTTCAGTGCTGGAATTAGTATATGTACTTACCCAGGGAATGAATTTCTGCTGTTGTGGCCCTTCAAGAGGTTTATTTTTGTTTTTAGGGGTAAGCAAGGAGTTTCTATCTAACTGCATTACTTGGTTCTTAGTTTCGTTAAGTAAATCACTATTGTAACCCCTTTTAACAAATTTTTCCACCATCTCTGACATTTGTTTCTCTGCTGTAGCTGCATCTGAATTAATCCTTTTGACCCTCATCAATTGGGATCTGGGTAGGCTACACATGGTGCTTTTGGGATGACAACTGGATGCATATAGCAGATTATTCCTGTCTGTTTCTTTTGAAAACAGGCAGGTTTTAATTAACCCTTCAACAAGATCAATTTTTACATCCAAAAAGTGTACAGAAGACCTACTCCTCTCAAAAGTGAATTTAATAGGACTGGTACTTTCATTGTGACAACTGATGACACTCTCCAATTCATTCACTGGTCCCTGCCAGAAAAGAATCAAATCATCTATGTAGCGGGAGAAGAACACAATCCTCCCCGCTACCTCAGGGCGACTGAAAAACACCTGGTGCTCAATATGGAACATGAAAATGTTCGCCAGGGATGGTGACACTGCCGATCCCATAGAGCAACCTGTTTTTTGAAGAAAAAACATATCTCTATAAAGAAAAAAATTTTTTTCTAAAATGAACTGGAGTAATGACATCAGGAATGACAAATCAGGACCACTATACAATACATGATCAGTAAGATACTCTAATACCGATTCCAAACCCTCTTTGTGGGGTATTGCCGTGTAAAGGCTATTCACATCAATAGTGAATAACCACACTTCACCCTCCAATTTTGGTAATGCTTTTAGCCTGTTGAGCAGAGATGTAGTGTCCAACAGGTAATTGGGGTGAGCCCTGATACAGGGCTGTAGTAGACTGTCCACATAGACAGCAATACGATGAGTTAGTGACTCTCTAGCTGCCACAATTGGCCGACCCGGTGGATCCACCAACGATTTGTGGATCTTCGGGATACAGTAAAACGTCGCCACTAGAGGGAATGGAGGAAGAAGTTTGTCCATCAAATCTTTAGAAATCACTTTTTTATCCACAGCTGCAGAAAGAATGACCAAGTAATGATACACCTCCAGGATCAGCAAACATATTTACAACTAAGGTCTGACCCATCACAAAAATTCCATAAAGAATTAAAGAACATTCTTTCTGCAGCTGTGGATAAAAAAGTGATTTCTAAAGATTTGATGGACAAACTTCTTCCTCCATTCCCTCTAGTGGCGACGTTTTACTGTATCCCGAAGATCCACAAATCGTTGGTGGATCCACCGGGTCGGCCAATTGTGGCAGCTAGAGAGTCACTAACTCATCGTATTGCTGTCTATGTGGACAGTCTACTACAGCCCTGTATCAGGGCTCACCCCAATTACCTGTTGGACACTACATCTCTGCTCAACAGGCTAAAAGCATTACCAAAATTGGAGGGTGAAGTGTGGTTATTCACTATTGATGTGAATAGCCTTTACACGGCAATACCCCACAAAGAGGGTTTGGAATCGGTATTAGAGTATCTTACTGATCATGTATTGTATAGTGGTCCTGATTTGTCATTCCTGATGTCATTACTCCAGTTCATTTTAGAAAAAAAATGTTTTCTTTATAGAGATATGTTTTTTCTTCAAAAAACAGGTTGCTCTATGGGATCGGCAGTGTCACCATCCCTGGCGAACATTTTCATGTTCCATATTGAGCACCAGGTGTTTTTCAGTCGCCCTGAGGTAGCGGGGAGGATTGTGTTCTTCTCCCGCTACATAGATGATTTGATTCTTTTCTGGCAGGGACCAGTGAATGAATTGGAGAGTGTCATCAGTTGTCACAATGAAAGTACCAGTCCTATTAAATTCACTTTTGAGAGGAGTAGGTCTTCTGTACACTTTTTGGATGTAAAAATTGATCTTGTTGAAGGGTTAATTAAAACCTGCCTGTTTTCAAAAGAAACAGACAGGAATAATCTGCTATATGCATCCAGTTGTCATCCCAAAAGCACCATGTGTAGCCTACCCAGATCCCAATTGATGAGGGTCAAAAGGATTAATTCAGATGCAGCTACAGCAGAGAAACAAATGTCAGAGATGGTGGAAAAATTTGTTAAAAGGGGTTACAATAGTGATTTACTTAACGAAACTAAGAACCAAGTAATGCAGTTAGATAGAAACTCCTTGCTTACCCCTAAAAACAAAAATAAACCTCTTGAAGGGCCACAACAGCAGAAATTCATTCCCTGGGTAAGTACATATACTAATTCCAGCACTGAAATCACCAGGGTGATGAAAAATCACTGGGACATCGTGAGGTCAGATCCTGATCTAAAAATTGCTGACACGAAACTCCTGCCCTGCTATAAAAGATCTCGTAATCTTAGAGACATATTGGTTAAAACTTATACCCCGGCAGTGAGTGAGGTCATGTCCAAACGGAGAATTTTGGGGTGCATACGTTGCACATGTGTAACATGTAAATTTATGATACCGGGAGCAGTGTTTAATCATCCCCAGTCGGGGAAACCCATAAACATCAGATACACTTTATCGTGTAATTCTAAATTTGTGATTTATCAAATAATTTGTCCGTGCGGTAAGAGTTATATCGGGAAAACCGAACGAGCGTTTAAAGAACGCATGAATGCACATCGCTCGGCAATCAAGGCAGCACTGGTAGCGGGCACCAGTCCACAACCAGTAGCCCGTCATTTTGCAATGATGGGGCATAGCCTACTCAGTTTAAAATACCGCATGATAGATCATGTTGAGGAATCCATTAGAGGTGGCAACAGGGGGTTACGGCTGTTACAAAGGGAAAGTAAATGGATTATGTGGTTAGATACATTGTCCCCTCGGGGTTTGAATGAAGCATCAGGTTTGGGTGTCCTTTCATAAAGCTTCATTAAGATTCTATGTTCTATATGTGTTTTCTTTAGGATAGGTCCTCAGAGACCATTAACTGTAATCAAGGAGCAATTATTATAATTATATATATATCGTAAGTTCGCATTTAGTCATTTGATATGGCTCTAATCTCATCTGTGTGTATATGTATTTGTATATATCGTCATATGTAGTTTTGTCTT